>NW_027210863.1:237500-257500 GCF_029030835.1 Brachyistius frenatus
AGAACAGAACAGAATAGAATAGAATAGAATAGAATAGAATAGAATAGAATAGAACAGAACAGAACAGAACAGAACAGAATAGAATAGAATAGAATAGAATAGAATAGAATAGAATAGAATAGAATAGAATAGAATAGAATAGAATTTCTTGATCGTCATTGAAATGAACAGACAAAAATATTTCCGACACATCACGTGAGTGTAGCTTCCATAAAAACAAACAAATATATTTTCTCCCTCAATGTCACCAAACATTAAACCTCAGCTTTAAACAAATATATTTTTATAATTGACAGGAATTAAAAGACTTCAAAATGATCCAGCTCATGTCAGCTGGATCATTTTGAAGTCTCTTAATATGAAATATTAACCTTAATTTTCTGTTTAAAAAAAAGAGATGCTCTTAATATTTCCTTAGTGAGTCCTTACGGTAAACTTTCTATCCAACTCTCTGCTCTGCTCTCTCTACTATATAAATCTTTTTTTTTTTTTTTTTGCATGGAATAATGTCAATATCACAGAAACAAATCATACTTTATTTAAATCAGTTTAACAAAAAAATGTTGCTTTTAAAACCAGTTTGAGATTTTAGCCAATTTACACATTTATAAAATGAAATTGTTATCTTAATTTACATTTAAACAAACTGCTTATCGTCAAACATTTAAGAAATTAACCAAAACTCCTAATTTATTTAAACCCTTTCCTATTAAACAGTTTTAAGTAATTATCTTGTGAGGGTTCATATGAATGTTAATTAATTTTAATGTTTACATGTTTCTGTCATGGAAGTTAATACTTTGTTGTTGTTTTTTTGTCAACTTTGTCTCAATACTGTGTTACAATTCCTAACAAATTCATAATTATGATGCCGAAATGTTTTTATGGGAAAATGTTTTTTTAGATAATAAAAAAAATAAAAAACATGTTAAACATTAATGTATAATATGTGGCAAAATAACTAAGAAATGAATTGTTAATTCCTACTTTGAACCTGATGGGCAGGTCAGCATAAGAAATCGTTGGCTCATTTCTCTGTGATCTAACACTTCTTTCTGATTGGTTGTTTAGATTTTCAACAGACCCTCCCACTTTTGTTGTTAGTGTTGTTTTTAACCTTGTTTTTAACTTCGTGTGATTGGACAATTCCCACCGCTGTATATTTACATCCATACATTTTCCCCATAGACCTCCATTATAAAAGAGACTGTTCACTACAATGAATATCAAATCCCTGGAGGTATCATATTTATAAAACCTCCCGAGTGCCTTGAAAACTGAGTTTTACTTTCGACATCACAATGTGAAGGCCGAGAGAACCTGTGAGAGGGTCAACAGGAGGAAACACATGAAGAGGAATCAAACCCAGCAGCTAGAAAAACAATTTTGAATCCAGTCAGCAGGAACCATGTGTAAGTCCTGCCTCCACCTCTCCTTCATACATCCGTGGTCACAGCTCTCTCAGCTCTCTCAGCTCGTTAGATGTCGGCTGCTGCCGGAGCGGCCGGGTCAAGTGAAACCACTGAGTTTCAGGTCGATGAAAAAAGGAAAAAAAAAATTGGTTTTAATTTGACAAAACTAATATTGTTGATGACAAAGCTACAAGCAATAATTCACTCATCGCTGGATCCTCATGGCTTCAACTGGATTGTACTCATCAGTGACACACTGTTGTATAATTACTGTGTAGTTTTCAGTTTATTCAAATGGCTTTCAGGACAGTTTTGTCTTCCTCACATTATCTATGACTTTTACAGGACTCAAAAAGTGGTCTGAAAATTCCCAGTTTTCCTGAAGGTTGTAAAAGCATTAAGTGTTGAGCTGTGTGAGGATGATGATGCTCCTTCCTCCGACATCCTTTGAACTGTTGGGAGGAGACGTGTCATTCTCACATCTTCTCATCTGATACACGCTCTGTTTGGCTTCTGGCTTCTTGAAGTGCAATAAAGAAGTGACAATGAAAAGTTCAATTAAATCTCTCATCAGTAAATCAGTTGATAATTTCCTCAGTCTTGGATATATTTATTCAGACTTGAATATTAATAGTCATATGAAAAGGAGGACACTGTACAGCAGCATGTTTAACAGTGAAGTAAAAGATCAAGAGGACGACAGAAACCTGAGAGATCAGGATGACAGAACATATTGTGAGCCGACCCGGCACACTCCTGACAAAGCCTTTAATTAATGGTGCCGGGAGGAGGCAGGCTACATGCAAACATGTCTGAACTTTACAAATGGTTTCCTCATCAGCTTTGAATACCGACTCTGAGACTTCCAGAAGCTCCAATTATTTTTTTAAGTGTCAATCCCAGTTTGGTCAGAGTGCATTTAATTGTTTTGGACGAGGGCAGCCGGGCTCAGCCTTCAGGCTTCAGGAGGAGCTCAGAGAGGAGCTCCCGGTCAGGATGTCTCCTGGGTGCATTCCTCTGCAGGTTCTCCAGGGTCAACCCACAACATGCTAGAGAGATTATTTATCTCATCTGGCCTGGAAGCACCTCACAATCTCCCAGGAAGAGCTGTGAATGTTGCAGGGACACTTCTGGACGGGCTTACTGAGGATGCTGCCACTGCAGCCGAGTCACCGGCTCCGTGGGATGACGTGGATAAACGGATGGATGAGGTTCTACCTGTGGGTGCTGATATTTCCTTCTGCAATAGTTGTTGCAGCCTCTTCCTCTGTGGTGGTGAAGGGAACCTGACTAAGGAATTAAAACCACTTACTATTTCATTAATAGTTACATCATGGTAGTAATGATAGTAATTAGCATTTTCTTTAGTTGGTATTCTTAAAATTAAGTAAAAGTTTGTGCTAGATTTTGGTGGAAACCTATTTTATTTTATATAAACCACAGACTGGATACAAAACTACCGACTGGATATAAAAGTGTTCGTAGCTTCAGGTCTATAAAATGGTTCTGATCCAGAAGTGTCTTCAGCTGCAATACCAGCGAGTGCCACTAGAGGTCGGCTCCAAAAAGCCTCCGGCTCCATAGACTCCCATTCAACTTCTCTCATCAAATCCAAAGTGAATAAAATGTGTCCATCAGTTATCTCGGTGTTGTTAGCTAAAGTCACTCCTTCTTCTTAGTTTTCTGGAGGTCCATCTGAAAATAATCCCTCATTCATTAGAAAAGAAGATTCAAGAAGACCTGTTTTTGGGGGTGTTTTTTTATTTCCATCTTTCCTTTATACTCTTTTTTTTTTATTATTATTCTTTTCCTTCTTCCTCATCTTGTTTTTTCTTCCTTTCCCCCTTTCCTTTCACCTTCACCTACAACTTAACATATCGAATTATCTTCCCTCTGTCCTATTACTTCATGTATTGATCTTCTTTTTGCAGTAATGTTCACTTTTCCATCTTTTCATTTTCATTTGATTTATTCTGCTCATGGTAATGCACAAACCCTCTGGAAAATAGGAACAGAAAAATGATTCACAATCAAAACATGACTCTCATTTACACTTTCCATGACTGAAAAGGATTTGGGAGAAGAAACATCTTATTTTTCTGCCTCTTACTCAGAACATTCAGAAAAGATAGATGGTCTGTTCAATTACACCTACTTACAATATTATAAGATCATATCACCGTACTTCACCATCAGTTAAGGAAACACATGACCTGAGACTACATTTAAACTTAAAATTATTTCTGAACTGAAAGATTTATTTACAGCCCTTTAAATCATTCTGTAGTGAATTCCTCAATTTGAAATCAACAACTGAAATACTCATCTGCTTTAAAGTAGTTTGTGCATACTGATGCTTACAATTGAATTTCCTTTGATAGTCTTCATCCTCTGAACTATAAACAAACAATATTTTTATATTTTCTGGTAACATCCTGCTTTTTGCCCTGCACATAACTAATACTATCTGTAACTCAAATAGCCACTCCTTAAAACAACAGCCAATGGTGAGTTCTCGTTTATCTCTTTCATCCAAGTCAATTATGAATAATTCTTGCTGCTGTTTTCTGTAGTATAAACAATGGCTTTATCTGCTCATGTACATGTTACCTCACTTTCACACAACAACACAATAACTTTTCTTCATACTCTGACATTCTTCTTTCATTTTTCTTTCCTTCATTTGCATCTTTCCTTTTGTGTTTCCTTCCACCCTCACCTCCAACCCTGACTGTACTTTTGCTTTTAAAAGTAACTGAAGCAGTTTTTTTTTTTTCTAGAAACAGAATATCGTTCATACTTTGACTTGTTTCTCTGCATAAAGTTTCATCTGTGTGTAAATCACTGGTGACTGAATAATTAAAAGACTTCACACAAGGCAGCCAAAGCCAAATTTGAAGTACATGTACCGCTAACGGAGACGTCCCAAACAATTCCACGCTGCGCGTTGTTCTGAAACAAGAAGGCTCCTCCAAAGCCGTATGGCGGATCGGGTTGGCCACAGCCTCTTACTGATCGAGATCCTATTTAACGCAGCACCGGCCTATTTCATCCTCATACTTGGGAGTCTGGCAGCGTTCAGCCGTTCCCTGCCAAACCTCCCATAAAGCCAGAAGAGAGTCTCTGTAAATAAACAGTTCATTTTCATGTTATATCCAAAACTCTTCCATTAATATTCATTGAAGGGCACGAGCAATTCAGCAGCCCGACCAAGCAGAAAGCGGGGATGGAGGGGAGTGACGGGGAGCAGCTCTCAGGTACAGGACAGCCTCCAGTGGAGAGGAGGAGGAGGAGGGACGACAGATTGGAAAAGACACAGAGACAAAACTTAGAGTGGCGACATGCGTCCATAAATGAAACTTGACCTTGCCAACAGCTGTGCACACTGACTTATGAGTCAATTATCTCTCACCAAGCTCCTATTGGTGCCTCTGCTTTAATAGCCCCAACTGTGTGTGTGTGTGTGTGTGTGTGTGTGTGTGTGTGTGTGTGTGTGTGTGCGTGCGTGCGTGCGTGTGTGTGTGTGTGTGTGTGTGTGTGTGTGTGTGTGTGTGTGTGTGTGTGTGTGTATTTGCCTCTGTGTCACAGAGTGAACGATCTGCACCCTGAAGTCTGAATCTAACCAGAACCAATTGGTTTCCTGTCTGAAAGCCGGAGGGTAATCCGCCTTGCTGCTCCGTCTTCATGTGCCGGCTCTCTGCAAGTCACTGAATCAAAAACAAATTTCACCACAAAAAAAATCACAGAGCTCTATAACACTTAAATAAATGCAGATACGGCCCTCGGCCTTTGGGCACGGTGAGAAATGAAATATCTGCCAAAACACAATGTGTCCTGTCAGCTTTCTGGCCCATTTTTGAGTTTTTTTTGTACGATGTATCAGTGTTTTCCAATCTTTTATTCAGCCTTTCCTTCCTGGAGGACTGTGTACAGAGAACAGGCTGTAATAAAATGCAACTTCAACATTTTTAGAAGGTTGCCCAGCGTGTGACGCTCAGTGAAGAGACCCCCTGGTACGACTGTGACTAATGCAGACGAAGGATGGTTGTACTGAATTTGATAGAGTTGCAGTTCAGATGCAGTTTAGAACAAGTTCAGTAGCAGCAGTGTTGCTGCTGTAAGGCTGTTATAGTTTAGTTTTGTTTAGGGTTAGAGTTCATTCGGAGTTTTTCATATCTGACTCTGACTCTTCGGTGGCTCCTGACTCCTTCAGCAAAAACACTTTATTTTATTAGTGTTAATATGTGACTTTGATCTGAACTAACTTGTTAAATTGAAAACATGAGCTCGGGTCGCACTTACATTTGTTTGGTGCTTTTTTTTTAGCATTAACCTCACATCCCATATTTTTATTTTTATGTTTTTACGAATTAAACTCAAAGCAGAGGTTGCAGTTAGATGCAGCTGAGGCATGGTCCTAATGTGAACCTGTATGTAGATTAAAATGAGAGTGTATCAGTTGCGCAACCACAGACTGGATATAAAAGTGTTTGTAGCTTCCAGGTTTGACAAATGAGGTTGATCCAGAAGTGTCTTCAGCTGCAATACCAGCGAGTGCCACTAGAGGTCGGCTCCAAAAAGCCTCCGGCTCCATAGACTCCCATTCAACTTCTCTCATCAAATCCAAAGTGAATAAAATGTGTCCATCAGTTATCTCGGTGTTGTTAGCTAAAGTCACTCCTTCTTCTTAGTTTTCTGGAGGTCCATCTGAAAATAATCCCTCATTCATTAGAAAAGAAGATTCAAGAAGACCTGTTTTTGGGGGCGTGTCTGTTTGATTGACAGGCCTGTGGTGCAGTCAGGTTACAGCTATCGGTGGGCGGGACGTAGTATCGTCAGGTTTCCGATCAGATTGGTCAGATCCACCGCTGGCTCCTCCCCCAGCTCGTCCAAATATGGTCACTTCCTGCTCCAAACTGTTCCGAACTAACAAGATGGTGACGGACAGAATCTGAACCGGAGGATTCATAACGTTCACAAACCAACGATGACATCACTGATGGTTGATGACATCACTGATGGTTGCTGCTTGTGTGCGAAACATCAGAGTAAAAAAATCTCGTCCGATAAGCCTGCTGGGGGTCCGACTTCAAAATGAAACCGGGTTCACATCTCTCTTCAAAACAAACGCTAGAGGTCAGCAGGCCGTAACCCTTAAATCCATCAATGTGTCCCCTCAGAAACCTGCCAGTGATGTTACACTGTTTTCTACACCTCCCCAAACCTCACTGTAAGTACATTTCCAGGAAAAGCGTTAATTAAATGTTACTGTATTTATCTCTTAACACATAATCTAATATCTGATAAGACAAACATCAGACTGTCACCACTGATAGTCAAAGTCGGGTCAGCAGAGTGGGGTTCTGTTACACGTCTTATCGTCGAAGGTGTCAGACAGAAGAAGCCCTGATAGCATCCACTCTGCCTCCAACAGGAGCTCCGTCTCTGTTCGCCCAGCGCGCCGTCTCATCTCTAAAAAACGTTGACGCTGTTTCCGCTCAGCAGAGCGCCAAAAAAAGAAGAAGAAATCCATTATTTTGTTTGTGCTCAGAAAAGCAGAGAGTGAGAAAAAGGGGAGCAGCCATCAATAATGGAGGTGGTTTAAAGAAGGCGAGTACCTCTGTCCTTCCTGGCCTCTGATCCGATCGAGCTGAGAGCCATAAAACTCTGTTACTGTGCCAGTGACGACAAACTGTACTTACACACACACACACACACACACACACACACACACACACACACACACGCACGCACGCACGCACATACACACGCACACACGCACACACACACACACACACACACACACACACACACACACACACACACACACACACACACACGCACACACGCACACACGCACGCACGCACATACACACACACGCACACACACACACACACACACACACACGCACACAGAGAGCCAGGAGTAGGTCTGGAGAAGAGTCTTCCCTCAGTTAACTCTACTCAGTCATTCAAACATTATTTATCACAGAACAGGAAAACGCTTGTGTAAATAGATTTTGGTAACATGACACTAAATAAGACTGAAATTTTAAAACATTTTGACGTTTTTTTTTCTTTGTATCACTTTGTAGACGCTCCCTAAATCCCTTCAGCAGAAACCTGACTGCACCACAGGCCTGTCAATCAAACAGACACACCCCCAAACATATGGATTTTTGAGGCATAAGATCTCAATAATAATATCAGAAAACTAAAAAGAAGGAGTGACTATAGCTCATGAAAATGTGTTGACTTTATATTCCATGAGAAGTTGAATGGGAGTCTATGGAGCTACAGGCTTTTTGGATGCATTAAAACAAATGATATTGAAGTGTGAGTAATGTGGGACGACTACAATAGTGCACATATTTCACATTGAAAATTTCACCTCACGACTCTGGTCCACAATAAAAAGGCTCCACTTTTCTACATTGGGAAACAGCTGGATCGTCGTCCATCTTCATAAACTGTCTGCTGTAGCTTTGTATGGACAGATAACTATAACCTGGATTATTTTAGATGCTAAAGATAGGAAACATTTGTTCTTTCCTGTCATTGTCATGCCTTTGTCTTGCATTTGTGGACTTTCATCCTGAACATAAATCTAAGATTGATGATAAATTTGATCCAGTTGGATAAAACATGACAGAGCACCTTCACTTGGGACTGTGTGTAATAAAAATGCGTCTCTTTCAGATTTAAGAACTGACTATGTCTCTGGCTGCGTTAAACCTCTGCAGATTGGGTAAACACCGGTGTAGAGTATTCTAGAAGAACTGGTGACACGGCAAAACAAACAGCAACTGTCAGAGAGGAGGGAGCCTGGCAGCTCTGTGTCTCTGTATCAGTCACCCACTTACTGTAGAAAACACTCAGCCTCCATCATTCCTGCTGCAGGACACACATCTGCACGGGATTATCAGATTAGCAGCTGGAGATTTGGCTTCCCTGACAGGCTGTGTGTGTGTGATGGGGGTGAATGTGTTGCGCTTGGCCGGTGGCGTCGCACAGAGCTGCTTCCTGATTGGTGTTTATAAAAAGTCCCACTCCACCTGCAGAGTGATGCTGCTACGACATCACCGCTGACACCGTGGCCGCTGCCTGCTTTCTCCACCAATTTACTCATCCCACTCTTTCTGGCTGCATCAACCTGCTACAAATACACACAATCACACGCACACACACACACACACACACACACACACACACACACACACACACACACACACACACACACACACACACACACACACACACACACACACACTCCCCCGTCCCATCTCCCGGTGGTAAATTACAGCTGGCGTGGAGGTCGTCTCACTCCAGCTGGCTGATAGACTTCAGATTCCCGAGCAGCAGATGTGATGAGGTGTGGCTGCTCCGGGAGAGGCAAGGTGGTCACTTACGCGCACGCACACACACACACACACACACACACACACACACACACACACACACACACACACACACACACACACACACACACACACACACACACACACACACACACACATTTGTATTTCTATGTACCTGTAAGCACTTCTTTTTCCAGGAATCTTTTCATTATTATTTTTTTCCAATAAACCTACATGCATATTTTTTCCATCATATATTTCTTATAGCATGAAAAATCAAAAAGCATGAAAATCTGAACTAGAAGTGAAATAACAGCCACTCCACTCCTTGTAAGGTTAATATATCTTCGAAGGCGTACCATTAAATTCACATTCCAACACGACCCTTTCACACCCAATTCATCAGGTAGCACAAGCACACCCATATCCAGCTGCAGCACACTTAAAAATAGACTCCGGTACAACCTTCGCACTATGGACCCATATTTGTACTACATTGTACTTATATATATCACAGTAACGCGTCACTGGGGTTGTTGTCTGTTTTTATTGTTACATATTTATACTTTTCTTATTTTATCTTTTTATTTTTGCACACCGTGAGACTGATAAACAATATTTTGATCCCTCTGTATGTCTTGTATATATGGTTAATTAACAATAAAGTTGACTTTGAAAAATATATTAAATAAATGATGAAAGGCGGAGGGTAGCTCCAGCTAACAACACCGAGATAACTGATGGACACATTTGATTCACTTTGGATTTGATGAGAGAAGTTGAATGGGAGTCTATGGAGCCGGAGGCTTTTTGGAGACGACCTCTAGTGGCACTCGCTGGTATTGCAGTTGAAGACACTTCTGGATCGGAATCATTTTACAGACCTGAAGATACAAACTCTTTTAGAAACAGTCTGTGGGGATCATCCTCATTAAGTTGAGCTACAACTTTAACATGTATACAGAGTAGTCTGATGGAAACTACTGATAAGTGCAACTTCATGTTGAAGTGCCTTGTTTCTGAAACAGGACGGTCGTTACAGCCACAGGAGGTCAGCAGGTGAAGAACACGGTTAATGTATGCGTTTGATCTGAACAAAGGTTCACTGCTGTCTTTTATAATGTTTGGTCGGGAGAGTCTTTTCAGCTGCAGGAGCCAAAAGGGCGAAAGGAGAAGAACAGGTCGCATATCAGCGCGGCAGACATATTTACCGAGCACACAGACGAAATGTCAGGCAGTTCGTCATTTGTTGGAAAAATTGCTTGGACCTCTCTCGACAAGCAGACGCCACCTGCATTTATTTATGTCAAAGACAAAAGGTTCGAAGAAAGTTAAGGTGAAACAAGAACCTCTTCACAGCCGCACAGAAGAACAGCGGTATGTTTTTATGAAGAAAAAAAATCCTTCATCAAACCTTCATCTTCAACCATCGTCTTCATCTACGAAGCAAAAATCCTTACTGGGATATTAATCCTGAAAATATTTCTGAGTCAGTTTCATTTAGATTTGGTTCCAGATTGATTAAATAACTGGTTTCAATAAGAAATCTATTATCAAATGTAATAACTTCATTTTCTTTTTCATTCAGAAACAACGATATATAATAAACTTTTCATTTTAACAGCAGCAGCAGATTATCTCAGATGATCAATGTTTTCATGTTATTCATGGCTCGAAAATATCAAAGTTTAATGTGAAAAGGTTCATCATCTATCCAGAGTTTGATGAGACTCAAATCTGTTTTTTATATGATGTTGATTCAAATATTTCATAGTTAAAAATCTCAGTTAAACTTTCATGCATATCGTTTTAATATTTTAAACCGATCAACCTTTGAAGAAAAAGTGTGTAAAAGTGAGTTCAGTCCACCTCAAACTGTGATACATATTTAATCCAACAGATCATATTTGATGCTATTTATTTCATTTTCAGACTGCAGCTACACTTACTGAACATTAATGAGGCTAAATCAAATCTTATTTCAGGGAAAGCTGAGCAGAGATCTCAAATGAATCTTTTGAATTTTAAGTTACTCATTTGGATGGAAAATAAAATCTGTCTTTGCGTGTCTATATTTGTGTTGTCGACTGGACGGTCACAGCTCACAACAGCAGCAGACGGGCAGCCGACACGCTGAAGGTGACGAGACAGCCGAGCAGAAGTGGCCGGGCAGAGATTCAAGCAGAAACCCGCTGCAGGCGCCATGTGCCGCTGGGGTTTGCGACATGAGCTACATCCACTTAGAGCAGAGCGGGGAGTGATTGCAGGCGTCCTTGGCAACACGGCTGTTTGCTCGGTGGCATATGGCCGGCTGGTGGAGACACGTGTTATTGTCACGAATACACCAAAGGCCTCCGCCCTGTGATTTCATCATCCCATTTAAATTTCTAAGCTTCCCCGAGGCTGCACTTTCCCCTGAAGTTAACGTGCGATTATCTGCGCTGTTCACAGTTCCTCACAAAATAAGGTTTAGCGGGCAGAAGCTGAGCTCGACGTGCTCTCTGCGTCCCTGGCAGGATTCAGGTGTTGATGCTCCTCTGCCTCCCAGCCTGTACTTGGCTTGCACAGCTTGTTTTGAACATTTCAGGTAAAGCGTGAGTCGGGGACGTCATTATTGCCTTTGCAATTTCTGTGATGCTTCTACTAAAGAATTTAATATTGAATTTTATAAACCTTCAACGCTCTCATCAAACTTGTTCTGCATGCTGAAATTCCACTTTAGCATCAGCTCCACGGGGCAAAATACGAACGCACGGGTTGGTTAAAGGAGCAACGAGGAGGAGGAGGAGGAGGAGATGTATTACAACTCAACACACTTTGTCTTGTAGTGAAGCTCCTCAACAGGTTGTCAGCTCGACACAGGAAACAGAACGACACACAATCGACCTGCCAAACCTCTAATGCTGACAACATGCTGGGCTGAATTCAAGCATAAAGAACAAGAAAACTGAACCCAACAAAGACATAAACAGTTATTTAAGGAGAATGTAGAAAGTGAAACCCCCCCCAAAAAATGTTAGTGCCATCAAAGCATTTTAAATCTGCTAATTGAGGTTCTTTGGATAAAACCTCTTTACATCAAAGGTTCCCTTATACAATAGAACAAATGTAAAAGTTCCATTTTTAGTTTAATTAGCATTTTCTTTTAGTTGTGGCCGCTGTAACTGTCTTCAACCTCTTAGGCCCAAGACAGCGGGTTCATAGGGGAGAACCGAAAGGGGTGCAACTGAAAACCGGCGTGACAGTTACACGCTTTACTATAGTGGAGAAAAATTAAACCTACATGCAGTAAACCTACAGGCATAGAGCCTTGTGATTTACAGGAAAATTAAACGTATGGCTAAAGAACATGCTGGCGGTTAGTCACCCCTCCTTCCTCCTAATACCGTGAAAAAATGTCCTTTATTGTCTCTGTTGCGGCACCTTGGTCACATGATCCCGCGTCACATGACATTTATGTGTGTAGAAGTTTCCCGCTTTCAAAACGTGCAACTGTCACGCCTAGACAGGCTAGAGCGTGTCTATTTCACATTTTACTGGAGTGGGCCGGCGTGTCTATTTCACGCTTTGCCGTGATACTGGGTTGAACAATAACATTGCTACTATTGTAAATATATCCAGACAGAAATAGTGGCTGCACATAGTTTATCATAAGAGAGTGGACTGTTTGGACAACAGGTAAAGGATTGAAAGAGACAGCCATCGAGAGGCTCAGATAAATGGATCGACGCTGAATAAAAAGGTCTCCATCTTTTCACATGTTCAGGAGCATTAAATAAAACAAGAGAAGAAAACAGAGATGCTGCCCTTTTACACCGATCTGTCACACTGAATGGGAGGATTTCTGATGAGACCAAGCTGAGGAGTGAAAATGTAAAAAAAAAAAAAAGAAAGACGGAGAGCAACAGAGAGTTTGGTCCACCTGCCACATAATGTCAGGTCCTGTTTGGACGAAGCCCTCTGAGCACTTCCTGGTGGAGGAAGCTAACACATGCTGCAGTAGAAAAGATACTGAGAGCTCCTCTGAGTGTCTGCTGTGACAACACTCCTCTGGCATTTTGCCGCAAAAGAAATACACTGTGTAAAAGCACACACAAGTCTTTATAGATCTCACCACAACGAGTGGCCACCAAAAATCACTACTTATTGATATCTAACTATGTGATGCAGCCAGACTCATTTCTGTATCTGATTGGTCTGAATTTCTGATCTTTGATTTGGTCATTAGAGCAACAATAGAGCCTGAAGGCAGCCTGGTGACTTGTATAATGGTGGACGGTTCAGTCAATACTTGTGGCCATTAAAGATATTAAAGATCTTTGAAAAAAAAAAAAAAAAAAAAAAAAAAAAAAAAAAAAAAAAAAAAAAAAAAAAAAAAAAAAAAAAAAAAAAAAAAAAAAAAAAAAAAAAAAAAAAAAAAAAAAAAAAAAAAAAAAAAAAAAAAAAAAAAAAAAAAAAAAAAAAAAAACGACAAAGCAGAGAAGTGAAACTCAAATAATCAAGAGGCTGAAACTAAACTACCGGTAACGGAAGCTGGTTATCACACTTAATTGATCTTTCAAATCAAAAAAGCATCATTTGAGTGGCTTCCCCTCTGTGAGCTCACATCGAGGCTCAATTACCCAGCAAGCGAAGCAAGAAGCTGCCCCCAGTCCGGGATCGAGGACTTCAGGGGTCCAAAACTTCCTCCATCATTTGAAGGTACTAAAGCGCTGCACATTCACGACGACGATGACGAGGCTGCCTTGTACTAGTGGGATTAAAACTGATGTAGCATTTGTTGTTCATTTCTGCTGCATCACATTTGGTAGAGTTGCAGTTACTTTATAAAAGGTTCAATGTCACTGACTCGTTATTCTTTGCTCTTTTATTTACAGAAGATTAGCTAGAAAATTTAAATTTAAATTTTTGTTAAAAGGGAGTTTTTCTTCCCTCTGTTGGAGGTTTTTCTAACTTAAAGAGGAGTTTTTTTTCCCTCCTAGCTTATGTGGGAATTGTTGAATTGTAGAATTATTGTATAATATTGTAAAGTCTTGCTGTAAGGACTTTAATGTGTTAAGTGCCATGAAATAACCTGTGTTGTGATTTGGCGCTATAGAAATAAAATTGAATTGAATTGAATTGAATTGAATTGAATTGAATTGAATTGAATTGAATTGAATTGAATTGAATTGAATTGAATTGAATTGAATTGTCACAGTGGGGAACCTGAAAGTACCTGAAATGCTGGTAACCTGCAACGAGCAGCCACTGATGACTTGTCATATCACCATTGTGCCTTTAGTTCGCACGTTCCATTTTCCGTTTGTCTTTTAACTTCCAGTCCTTTTTCCCAACCAGAGCTTTAAACACATTAAACTCCCAAGACTGACAGCTATCGTTAAAAAATGCCCAGACCAAATCAGCTTTGAACCAGAGGTATCCAAAACAAACAACCGTTCAGCTTCAAACTGAGCAGATAATAAAATATTGTAAAATCATTGGTCAACTGTTCACAAATAAAGATTGTGCAAAAATAGCAACAAAAAGAGTGTTTTTGGGTGCAGTTATCTTCCTTCATCACCACATCCAGCAGCCGTGAGTCACAGCATACGGTTGAAGCAAACAGCCAACACTAATCTGCACCGAGCAGTAAAAATGAGCCCGAGCGGTCCCACAGTGGATTCATCCGGCTCTGCTTTACCTTCATTGCTCTTTTGTGTATTCATCTTCTACGTACATACGGCCTCTGTGGAATATCATGGAGGCTGAATTATGGAAAACTATCAGCATGCATTACGTATGCGATTCCCAATAGACTGTATTTCCATCTGAACCTGAAGTCCTGGAGCTCTATTTTTCTACCCTCTGCTTATGTTTGTGGGAACCATCGTTTAACATGTTGAGCTCAGTCCAGTGATCACATGACACACATTAAACACACATTCCTGTACTAAGGCTGAGGACGGCTACACGGAGGCTGTGGGACATCCAAGCAACGTCGTCAAATAACCATAAAAGCCCGGTTTATAATTAGCAATCCATAATGAAATGACACCACAGCCAAGATGATGATTCCCCTCGATCTCCAGCCTGGAGTCGTGTTTGAACGAGGATTTAGCTCTAAAAGACTCTCATAGTGTGTCCTATAACCTGAAGGGAGCAGCTTCACCGTTCAAACATCCACCGTTTCGTTATTTTATCAGGAACAACGGAGAGAAACCAGGAAGTAACGGCCTCAATCTGTGCTCGGCTGATTTTCGAAAAAACAAAAGGTGTTGACAAACCAAAAGCGAGTGGGAGACCTGAGAGCTGAAACTCCAGATGAGATTGACCCCCCATTAACATCAGCCTGACGCGGGCCACCCTGCTCCAGGTTTTTAATTTACAGCCGGGGCAAACCATCAAAAGGTTGTCGGAAATGGTGCTAGTGAAAAAATCCCCAGAGCTCTGACCCCCAGCTCCGGACCTGTGGCCTCAGATTTCTGCCTCATGTCCAACACAGTGGAGGGCGACGTTTGTTTGTGGCGCTGCAAGCAGTGAAAAATGTAACGTTTCTGTCTTGGTGACTTTACATAAAGTGAGAAGTTTACATTGAAACCAGATCTCACGGAAGGAATAATAACAGGAAGGCTTTCTCCTCCGTAACGAGCCGGAAGCTTCTGGTTGTGCTGAATGTTGACAACAGTATTTTAAGACCTTAAAGCTACTCAGTATTTATCACTTCAATAATCCATTTTATTGTTTATGGATCAAATGACTGCATTTAATGAAAAAAGCTTGTTTGCGGTGACGTTCATCACTCTAACACCACTTCTCTGCACTTCTACCGACCTTTTTAGCATCTTTCAGCTCATTGTTTTGGTTTTCCGACCTACAACAAGCACGGTAGACACTAGACTATTGGCTGATGAACAGAGTGGAGCATTTAGCAACTAGACATATGTTTGTCAGGAGCTGGTGGAGACCAAAACAGAGCACCTCCATTGACATTTAACAGATCTACTGATTTAGTTTGAAACCTTCTGTTTTAAAGATGTGAAAAGGTTCGCTTGAAGAAAAGTCAGTGACAGAGATCAGTGAAGTCTGAGCACGCAACCACTATACACTTATAGTTATAATATCTTAATGACTTTTGTCAATGCATATTTTATATTTAGAGTTGGTGTGTTCCAGGGCACCATTATTTCTCATGTCCAGAAATCTGTTAATAAATTATAAAGAAAACACACACTGCTTATGACTTATAAGAATAATCACATTCAGTTGTTTATATTTCCTGTTAACAAGAACTGCTGGTTGTAGTCTACAATATAAATCTGTGTGACATCACACTTCCTGTTTAAATCCCCCAGAAATAAGATCAAAACTGTGGAGGTCAATTCAATTCAATTCAATTCAATTCAATTTATTTAAAGTGTAAAATGACAACGCAACATAATCTAATAGCACAACACACAGCAAAACAAAATAAAAAGAACCATATTAAAAACTTCAATTTCTTTTTGGTTTCCATACAAATGAAGCACAATGTTTTACTGCATGCAAATGACTGCCTGTTTGCATCCACTACAGTTCTGTACATATCATGTAGAAAACATGAATGAAATATGGCAGTTCTGCTAAGGTTACAGTTTCCTAAAGATCTGATGTTTTTGTTGCATTTTTGTTTTTCAATATACAATTTAAGTGTTTCCATTCAGGGTTTTTCATGCGCAAAATGAAAATGCGTGTAAAACCCGATGGATGGAGAGACAGCTATCATGTTACCTTCAGAGTCATGATTGCGATGCCCGCTGTGAGAAGCAGCTCATGCGGCTGTAACAGTGCCCAGAGTGTCTCCTCTCCACTGTCATCACAACTCTTCATTACATCACAGATTAAAGTGTTGGCACCGAGGAAACTTTCATATCCACGACCTCATCAGATTAACAGGCTGCCTTTGAAGTCCTGCCATTCTTGTTCACGTGTGTACAGTCGGCTGATGAATGACGTTCGTCCCTTCAGATATTTGTCGAACAACTGTTGTGTGCAAATGCAAATTGAAAGTTCCGATCTCAAACCAACATGATACGAGCTGGTTTCTTATTCACAGACTTGGAGAAGCTCCTCCAGAAACACATAGGACGTTACTGTACGTTACTCCCCATGGCAACGAAACTGACCTTCATCATCCTGTGTGTCAATTTACAGTTTATTGCATATGTAAATAATTACATGGTCCATAGTCAAAGTAAAATACCAACATCCTAAAATATCCCAAATTCATGTTTGATACTGATTGTAAATGAAGCTTGGTCCGGAAGGGTTCCAGTTCCACAGCTGGATGGATGAATGGTTCTCTAACTACAGCAGTGGATTTAGGTTTGAAGTATTTTCAGGTTTAAATTCACTACCTGAGAGCCGATTAGGTAGAAAGCACATGCAGCCTTCCACCGGATGTGAATGCAACATACAGTAATTCTCTCCCTTTTTACAAATCAAGTTAATCTATTTTGTTATGGTGAAAAATAATGCAATCTCCCCCCGGGTAAGTGGACCTGAATTCAAACAATTGCAAGACAAAGCTATCTCAGCCAGAGAGTGGGGGTAGGCCACTGACGTGTTTGATTGTCATATATAAGTCCCTTTTCTCCGCTGACAACCTGCGGGCCGAGGTGTGCAAAAGAAAAGAAGAGCTTGGCGTGCGTCATGCGTAAATACCGCGGATTACGCACAAGTTTTCACGGTGATTTCCCAGGTGTACGTCATTTGGAAGCACATTAAAATGACAGAATAGTGACGCAGTGACTCTCCAAATGTGTGTTGTCGTACTGCTCACTTCAAATGCTGTATCTGTATGCACGCGCGTCGGTGTGTAAAAATCAGGATCGATCTCTGAATAGCTTCCTCGATTTAAAACCTCCAGGAAGAATGTGCAAACTGGGAAAAAGGAAAATGTGATTCTATTTTCACGTTTTCAAAAAATAAGGCCACGAGTGTCTGTTTTAAAATGCATCAGTGGTTCATACAGTCTGAGGTGAAACGTGAACTAACGGCTGCAGAGTAAAAACTGGGCGTTGAAGTCCTGCATTCGCTGAAACACAGCAGCGTGGAGAAACTCTGCTCCACCGATGAGCGCTGATGGCTCGGGCGCATCTGCCTGCACGCGCACACGGAGCCGTTAAACACGGCATGACCCACCGCGCCGCATCAGCTCCTCACAGCGCAGAGTGCCGTGCGCTCAGCGGTGCACACAAATGCTTTAATTGATAACAACTCTGGCTGAATTGTTTGCGGAGTCCAGAGACTTCACAATGACAGAGTGGACAGAGGAGGAGAGGCTCCCACGCGACGTGGATCCGCAGAAACATCAACAAATGTTCTCTGAGGCTCTTTTTTTTTAAATTATTTTCATTATAAAGCCCACCCGTGTCATGCGTGCGTCAGAAGACTGCGCATCCAGTCCTGGAGGCTACACTCTGCCTGTCTGGAGTCTCTCTCTCTCTCTCTCTCTCTCTCACACACACACACACACACACACACACACACACACACACACACACACACACACACACGCTGGCAGATCTATAGGTAACCAAAGCCTAAAACAACCGGGAAAATGTGTTGCCAGGCGCTCTAACTGAAGTATATTCTGCAGCTTTCAGTCCACCTGTCACGGTGCGTCCTGAGGAGCGTTTCTTCTGGATAAATCCATCTGTTCCACAAACCACAGCTCACATCATTTCAGCAAAAAGTTGAAGATAATTCGGCCAATGGAATTATTGAATGCACCTGCCCAGAATAGCCCAACGACGCCCACAACTCACCTGTTATGCAGACAATAAAATTAGCTTGAAGAATGATCAGTATTTCCCAAATTATATCCATCCTCTGTGTTCATTCCACGCACATCACGCTCAGATTAGAAAAAGGAAGCCGATGAGAAGCGGAGCTGTGTCAGACGCTGATGTCCTGTCCTCCCCGGCTGGATCCCGCTGTACACCTTCCACCAGGTATTTTCCACACCACACTCATAGCAGGTGATCAAAGCCGGATGAATAACTGCTGCACGTTCCCTCCAGTGAATGGAACAACCCCGGAGATGGACAACAAATAAAGGAATGAACTCCAGAGCAGAGCAGAGCCGCGATCCTCTGTCAGTTCACAGTTTTATTCCGGTGCGCCCCACAACGGACACATCCATCCATCCATCCATCCATCCATCCGCCGTCTCACAGAGCGGACATCCCGGTCTCACCACGGAGAGTCACACATGACCGCTTCAGGAAAATCTGTGTGGGAAAAAAGAGAGAGCGAGAGAGGAAGCGTGGATGAATGCGGTGGGACAGCTGTGGGATGCGTCTAACACCTGGAGACGCCTCAACTCAGTAAACTCGCTTCGCCAGGTGGCGAGGCTCCGATCGAGACTTCTGCCTGTCACCGCCAGGGACCAGCGGCAAGTTTAACTGAGGAACACCGCGACTTCCGGCAATGCCTATCACAATAAAAGCATTGTTTTCTTTAGGATCGTGCGTTTTATGAATCTCTACAGGACGTGAATCAGTGCATTGTAAGTATGAAGGTGACTCGGGGAGAATTAGATTATAAAATGTCTTTTTCTGGGACTTGCTCCCGTCAGCTTCTGTGGGAAAGATACAAAACACAGAATGACTCATAGAGGTTTAATATGACGGGGCAAAAGATGTTGGAGAGAGGATGGTCAATTCAATTCAAATTTAGACATACGACAGTGGGCCTGAGTGAACTTATCTGGAGCCTATTTAATGTAAATGGAGATATTTAACTGATTCTATTATTAACCGTATTATTCTTCTATGCACGTGTGCAGTTACATTTTTGTTTCCCAGCAGTTCTTCTTCTATGTGTGCTTTTAATTTGTAAGTACTACCCCGTTATTTCCGGTCCTGTTGTGTTTAAATGTGTTCAACTTGATGCGCGGACACTTCGCTCTCCATCACACACACCCCGGGCACGACTTCTTCACATTAACAGGAGTCCAGAATAAATACAAGGCTGAATGTAGGAAGTGTGTTCATGAAAACAAGACGATCTTCCACATTCATAAACAAAGAATCTGCTGGTAAAATAAAAGGTTCAGAAACTCCGAGACGCGCCACAGAACATCTGACCGGAAACAAGACTGAGAACTAAAAGTGGACGGAAGCTATGCAACTCGTAAAAAAGAGGATATTAATGAGCAGAATGTCCTCAGAGACATGACAGCGGGCACCAATGATTGACAGGGACC
>NW_027210863.1:262500-272500 GCF_029030835.1 Brachyistius frenatus
GGGTGGAGGGGTGGTGGTGGGGGTGGACGCACCCACCGTCTCCTGGATCACTGACTATCTGACAGGCAGACCACAGTTTGTCCGTCTGGGCAGTGTGCTGTCTGATACGGTGGTCAGTGGTACTGGAGCTCCACAGGGAACTGTTCTGTCTCCTTCCTGTTCACCTTCTACACAACTGACTTCCAGAACAACTCAGAGTCAAGACATCTGCAGAAGTTCTCTGATGACTCTGCAGTGGTCGGATGTATAAGGGATGGACGGGAGGAGGAGTACAGGGCAGTAGTGGAGGACTTTGTGGAGTGGGCTGGTAGAAATCACCTCCTCCTGAACGTGGCCAAGACCAGAGAGATGGTGGTCGACTTCAGGAGGAAGACGACGGCTCCACAACCGCTGAGAGTTCTGGGAGAGGAGGTGGACGTGGTGGAGGAGTACAAGTACCTGGTGTCTCCATGACAACAGACTGAACTGGAAGACCAACATCAATGCTGTCTACAAGAAGGGGATGAGTCGACTCTTTTTTCTGAGGAAACTTCGATCCTTCAATGTGTGCAGCGAGATGTTGGAGATGTTCTACCATCTGTTGTGGCCAGTGCTTTGTACTTCTCTGGGGTCTGCTGGGGGGGCAGCATTGGAGCCGGTGACACCAACAGACTTAACAAACTGGTTAAGAAGGCCGGCTCCATCATCGACTACAAACTAGATAGTCTGGAAAAGGTGGTGGAGAGGAGGACGCTGATCAAACTATTGTCCATATTGAATAATCCTGTCCATCCTCTCCACCACCTGCTGCAGGGACAGAGGAGGACGTTCTCCAAAAGATTTCTCCAGCTCTGCTGTCACAAGGACAGATACAGGAGATCATTCCAGATACAGGAGATCATTCCTGATACAGGAGATCATTCTAGATACAGGAGATCATTCCAGATACAGGAGATCATTCCTGATACAGGAGATAATTCCAGATACAGGAGATCATTCCTGATACAGGAGATCATTCTAGATACAGGAGATCATTCCAGATACAGGAGATCATTCCTAATACAGGAGATAATTCCAGATACAGGAGATCATTCCTGATACAGGAGATCATTCCAGATACAGGAGATCATTCCTGATGCAGGAGATCATTCCAGATATAGGAGATCATTCCTGATACAGGATATCATTCCAGATACAGGAGATCATTCCTGATACAGGAGATCATTCTAGATACAGGAGATCATTCCAGATACAGGAGATCATTCCTGATACAGGAGATCATTCCAGATACAGGAGATCATTCCAGATACAGGAGATCATTCCTGATACAGGAGATCATTCCTGATACAGGAGATCATTCCAGATACAGGAGATCATTCCAGATATAGGAGATCATTCCAGATGAAAAAAGATATTTGATGAACAAATATATTTGATGAACAAAGATATCTGATGAACAAAGATATATAATGAACAAAGATGTCTGATGAACAAAGATATCTGATGAACAAAGATATCTGATGAACAAAGATATCTGATGAACAAAGATATCTGATAAACAAAGATATCTGGTGAACAAAGATATCTGATGAACAAAGATATCTGATGAACAAAGATATCCGATGAACAAAGATATCCGATGAACAAAGATATCCGATAAACAAAGATATCCGGTGAACAAAGATATCCGATGAACAAAGATATCCGATGAACAAAGATATCCGATAAACAAAGATATCCGGTGAACAAAGATATCCGATGAACAAAGATATCCGGTGAACAAAGATAGCTGGTGAACAAAGATATCCGGTGAACAAAGATATCTGATGATGAACAAAGATATCTGATGAACAAAGATATCTGATGAACAAAGATATCTGATGAACAAAGATATCTGATAAACAAAGATATCCGATGAACAAAGATATCCGATGAACAAAGATATCTGGTGAACAAAGATATCTGGTCAACAAAGATATCTGATGAACAAAGATATCTGGTGAACAAAGATATCTGGTGAACAAAGATATCTGATGAACAAAGATATCTGATGAACAAAGACATCTGATGAACAAAGATATCTGATGAACAAAGATATCTGGTGAACAAAGATATCTGGTGAACAAAGATATCTGATGATGAACAAAGATATCTGATAAACAAAGATATCTGGTGAACAAAGATATCTGATGAACAAAGATATCTGATAAACAAAGATATCTGATGAACAAAGATATCTGATGAACAAAGATATCTGATAAACAAAGATATCTGATAAACAAAGATATCTGATGAACAAAGATATCTGATGAACAAAGATATCTGATGAACAAAGATATCTGATAAACAAAGATATCTGATAAACAAAGATATCTGGTGAACAAAGATATCTGATGAACAAAGATATCTGATAAACAAAGATATCTGATGAACAAAGATATCTGATGAACAAAGATATCTGATGAACAAAGATATCTGATAAACAAAGATATCTGATGAACAAAGATATCTGATGAACAAAGATATCTGGTGAACAAAGATATCTGGTGAACAAAGATATCTGATGATGAACAAAGATATCTGATGAACAAAGATATCTGGTGAACAAAGATATCTGATGAACAAAGATATCTGGTGAACAAAGATATCTGATGAACAAAGATATCTGATGAACAAAGACATCTGATGAACAAAGATATCTGATGAACTAAGATATCTGATGAACAAAGATATCTGATGAACAAAGATATCCATGTTCTCATGTGTTTTTAACATTTTAGCTCCGTGTCATGTGTTCAAACCAAACCGGTCCAGCTAGCCTCCGCTAGGATTGTAAGTGTGTGACTATCCGTGGTGTTACGGTACGGGTGCTCGGAGCGACCAAAAAGGACCAAAAGAGACCCGACTTCACCAAATGGGTCATTTAATAGATCTATAACAAGTAGAAACTACATTATATTACATATTATATGGAATTCAATTACAATTACTGTATATAGTTGCTATGGAGACGGTGGAGTGATATTTCTAGTGATGAGCACGTTGCAGAGTTGGCCAATCAGCTTTCTGGGTTGGAACTACTTGTATAGAAGTACATCCACACTGAGTCACTTATTTACATGCCCTGGGGCTACTTACTGCTATGCACAATATTGTTTTTAATACTGCGACTGCTCTGGTATTACTGCCTATCAATTACAAGTCTCAGCTATTTATCTATTAACTGCTACTCGCTAGAAGTAAAGAAATGTAAATCTACCTGTAGCTCACTGAAACCAGCCACCGCTGTGGAAAAAAAAATACCTCCGAGATAATGATATCAAACCTTTTCCTTCACTTGTTACAGTATTTTCTGAAAACCCTGAATTCTGTCTGAAGGTGTTGTTGTGTTTTAAGGTATAAAGACTTGATGCTATGATTTTCCTCAATTTATCCCTTCCTGCTTACTGCTTACTGTTCCAAGTCACAAAGGCCGGGCAGGAGGTGGAGAATGACGGGTAATCAATACCATGCACAGCCTGCTTTTTTTCAAGTGCCACTTTTCTACATCAGAGAGATACATCCCCGCAGGCTCCCCCCGTCCCTTTGGACCCACATTAGGTCTCATCTGGTGTTTCTTTTCTGCAACGGGGGCCTAGATGGTACCTGAAGGCCCTTTAAAGGTTTCTTTCTCCTGGAAGCACCAAATAAAGCCCTCAGTTTTAAGTCCAGATGTGATTGTTATTCAGCACACACTGGTCTCTGTCCCTTCGGCATGAGGAAGGAAATTGCTGTTCTCACAACTCAGTTCACTTTTCAAATCTGATTCTTCCGTCCACTCGCTCTGTGATTCACTCTGTCACTGATGTGTCTTCAAATACAATCCCTCCATGGTTATTGCTGGACCAAAAACATTTTCTACACGATGCTTCGAACCACAAGAAGAGGAATTTGTGAATAAATTGCAGACATTCAACAGCTGTTTTATGTCTTACCATTTAAATTGGCCTAAATTCTTCACTTTCAGAGCTTCAAAAATGTCTTCAATAATTTCTAATGTGCACCAACAGTTGAAAGTTGGATTCTACAGAGCAGAAGTCTATTTCCAGCCCTGAAGAAAAGCTTCTTCACATTCAAGCTCAGACCTTGTGTCTTTAGTGCTCCAGGACTTTGTAATTTATTTAGTTATTACAAAGTGTTCCTCAAACTGTAACTGAAAAATGGTGTAAAAATGTCAAAACTTGGTGTTTACATTCGTTTTTAAAATATTTTTTATTTTAAAAAGCTGTACAGGATTTCCAGCATCTCACAGTATGTATTAACGTCACCATTTTTTGTCTAACAGTGTACTAAATGAAAATGATCCCAATGTGGTCCGGCTGCCTCCTGCAGCACCTCAGATCATATTTCAACATCGCAGGAGGGAAGTCAGATGGAGGAATGGCCTAATGAACCTGATCAATTTTCTAAATAAGAAAGCAGACTCCTGATCATATATCACATCCATAGACTGGATGTAAAAGTGTTCGTAACTTCTGGGTCTGAAAGATGAGGCCGATGCAGAAAGGCCTTAAACTGCAAAACCACCGAGTGCCACTAGAGGTCGGCTGCAGCTCCATAGACTCGCATTACATCCTCTAAAGAAATACAAAGTCAATACATTTTTCGTCGGTACGATCTCATTCACTAAAGTCACTCCTTCTTATTAGTTTTCTGTCTGTCTGTCTGTCTGTAAATAATCCCGTCGTTAATTAGATATTAGGTCTTAAAAAATGATATGTTTGGGGGCGTGCCTTTTTGAGCGACAGGCAGGTGGTGCCGTCAGGTTTATATCACTACCATAACATTATAGTATATTCACACTACACCTTGTATTGTATTTCATGACCATAATTTAAGATTTATATTATAATTTAAAAGTAAAAGTCTGGTGGCTTAAAAAAAAAAAAAAAAATACAAGAACTCATTATATATTTATTCAGTACAACTGTTTCAGTCAGGACCAGCGTCAGATTATTAATTCCAGAAAGTCATACACTGTGTTCGCCGATGACTCTGCTGGAGTGATGCTCTGGAACAATGTGAGCCAGCATGACGCAGACGATTCCTGAGATCACGAAACACGGAGAAGAACGAACATGATATGAACAAAGACAACGTTTTGATAACGTGGGAGGATGCTGGGGGAGATTGGCCGCTGTTGTAGAGCGATGTGGAGAGCAGAGTGGGGAGAATGAATGAACGCTGGCTCGGTTCTAAAGCGCACTGATTGGGACAGACTCTTGGAACAATTGGACGGAGAAGGTTCTTGTGACAGACTATGTTCGTGCCTGAACTACTGTAAAGCTGCGTTTAATGTGCACACGAGGCAGAAGTTAATTTGATATTTTCAGTTTAATTAGAAAAACGTAGTGTGTGTGGAACATATTACTCACAAACACACACTGGAGTGACTCATCCAGCTGGTCTGGAAGCACCTGGGAATCTCAGAGGAGGGAACTCATCAAGTCTGTTCTGCCTGTCCTTCCCTGAATATGATGGATGGATCTCAACATGTAACTTAATCATGACGAATATCAATTATTTACTTTATTAATCATAGACAATATTATTTTAAGTCATTAATGCTGGAACAAAAATAAAATTCTTAGTTGCTGAATTTGTTGTTTCCATAATTTAAAAGATGCAATCTGAAAGCAACCAATTCAAACATAAATATTACAATTTCTGCCATTAATACTCCATAAATGTTCAAAAAAAGATGTAAAAAAGCTCATTCAGCTGGTTTGGTGGAGCTCAGCTACATGAGTAAATGTTTCATTTTGTCAAAGTAAAAGGCTGGAGACCCGTGCTTTAAAAGATACCACGGTCAGAAGGAACAAAAACATGTGGTCCATATTATGTATTACAATTAGTATTCATACCCGACCACACTGAACATATTTAACGCTTCAAGAAAAAGCAGAGAGCTGGTGTACCGTATGTGTAAACAGAATAGCAACCGTTTCATCTCCACATGAATAAATTAATAAATAAATAAATATGAAATAAACGGCAGAGACAGTTTCATTTGGACCATGCTCTGCACTTGGAAAGGTTACTTCACTGACTCACTTTGGCAACATGGAGTTGATGTTCCAATAATTCCTTTCATCCTCTTTAAAAGCGTGGTTTATAATACTGTCAAACACATTTGAGCTGAGGCCTTTTTACAGTTAAATACTCTGAAGTGGTCGGTTTTCTGTCAGCATCAAATTCTTATCACCAAAGAAAAAAAAAAAAAAAAATCGGAATTTTCTTCACCAAGTATACAAGTCATAGCAAATACATTGTTCACGCTATTTCAGTTCGTTGGTCATTTTAGAAGCAAAACATTTATGTTTTTTAGACTACACTGTGGGTTTACATCCATTTTTCATTGTTTCATGAGCACAACTTTGTCTCCCTGCTTTCAGTAATGAGGAAACTGGAAAACAGTTTGTGTTGTCATAATTATTTCTGTGAAATTTCCAGAAAAAAACACAATATGGTCCAACAAAATTTAACTGCATAAAACTAAATGCAAAAAAAAATGCAAGAACAAAAGTACTTACAGATAAAACAAATAAGAGCCAAATGAGAACAATGACAGACTGACAGAGAACTAAAGAGGAGGGAGAACTAAGTACACCGAGTGATGATGAGTAACGAGATGCAGGTGAGGGCAAAAACAGGCGGGAAAACCCAAAGGCAGGAAGTAAAACAAAACCAACACAAAAGGAAAGTAATTTCAAAATAAAATAGGAAATACAAAACTGAAATACGGACAACAAAATAGATACCTGGTTAAAAAAAAGTTGCAAGTTTTGCTTTCACATGCACACAAATGCTGATCGGCATGTGGTTCATGTAGACTTTAACAATTTAAAAGAATTGAAACAGAGACGGGAATATGGGTTTTAGTAATTAGTGGTCAATAAATCCATGGATTTACGATATTTAAATAGCACACTGACGTGTATGTAGTTACATCAATAGGTTGTTCTAAAAAAATTAAGCTGTTACAAATATTCCAATAAATTTGAATAACTAGCATTAACTACCTTATTGGCACCACAAGATCACTTATTAACACGCAACATCACTTTATTTATTAACATACATCACTTTTTTATTAACATCACAACATCACTTTAATTATTAACACACATCACTTTATTTATTAACACCACAACATCACTTTATTAACACCACAACATCACTTTATTTATTAACAACACATCAGTTTATTCATGAACACCTCAACATCACTTCATTTATTAACACTATAACATCACTTCATTTATTAACACTATAACATCACTTAATTTATTTACACCACAGCATCACTTTATTTATTAACACCACAAAATCAATTTATTAACACCACAACATCAATTTATTAAAACCACAACATCACTTTATTTATTAACACTATAACATCACTTTATTTATTAACACCTCAACATCACTTCATTTATTAACATTATAACATCACTTTATTTATTAACACTACAACATCACTTAATTTATTAACACTATAACATCACTTTATTTATTAACACTATAACATCACTTTATTTATTAACACCTCAACATCACTTCATTTATTAACATTATAACATCACTTTATTTATTAACACTACAACATCACTTCATTTATTAACATTATAACATCACTTTATTTATTAACACCTCAACATCACTTCATTTATTAACATTATAACATCACTTTATTTATTAACACTACAACATCACTTCATTTATTAACACTATAACATCACTTAATTTATTAACACTATAACATCACTTTATTTATTAACACTATAACATCATTTTATTTATTAACACCTCAACATCACTTTATTTATTAAAACACAACATCAGTGATGTTTGGTGTCGTTTACAATCAAGGATGAGACACACTGATTAAGGGTAAAGTAAACATATCATATATCCTTGATAGAGCTGTCCCACAAACATCAGAAGGACCCTGAGTCAACTTTCACTTTGTCAGTTGAATCACTGTATTAATTTGTAATCTTCGTAATTGCCAACACAGCAACACAAAATTACACTGAGGCAGTTCACAAACTTTCACAAGACAAGTCTTGTGTTAAACCAAGAAACACTTTTGATGAAGTCAGATGTTTTAACATCACTATGATAAATGAAGGCGTTAGTCTAATGCAGGGGTTTCAAACTCATTGTAGTTAAGGGGCCACATACGGCCCACTTTGATCTCAAGTGGGCCAGACCAGTAAAATCATAGCATAATAACGACAACATTTCTCTGTGTTTAAATCATTGGTGAAGGTTTTTGGATGATAAACCCTGTTTTAAGGTCTTTCTACAATAAACTAGAAACATAAAGACCAAAAACTCAGACATCAGCCCACTGTTTCTCTGCCCCGGCTCTCCTCTGCAGATTCCCTCGCTTTGTGACACGTTTGATGTCAGCAGCGAGCGCGGCTGCCTGCCTGTGGCACCGAGCGCTTCTTCCTCCGGAGCAGACGTCGCATTTACGCTGTTTTTGAAGCAATTACTGGATCGATTAAAAAACAAAACAACGTTTGTACTCATAAACCTCCATATTCTCATCGAAATGCAATTTATGTCTTTCTGTAATTTTCACACTTAGCAAAGTCATCTGGCGGGCCGAGCTGGACCCCCTGGCGGGCCGGATCCGGCCCGCGGGCCGTATGTTTGACACCCCTGGTCTAATGGGTCAAACAGGAATCTTCTGTTTCAGGTAGTTCAGCTCCTGACAATTCTCAGACTTCCCTCCTTTAGCAAGGCAGATAACAAGAAGAGAAAAAAGAAAGTAACCAGAAGACATTAAGGTTTAAGAGTAAGACATGTCACTTCATTTCATTAGTTGGCGCACGCTCACTCCCCTCATTGGCATTAAAAGTTTGAGAAGTTCCCTAATTCCTTTATTAGACTTCATTCCAGCTGCTAGGGGGCAGGCAGATGTTAGGATCCACTCCAACACCATCAAGAGTGTATCCTCTCTGTAAATGAAGCAATTAATATTATGATCTCTTTAAACTCCTGGAAACATGTCGTCATGCCTCCCAGGCTGCATAGTTAAACTATTACAACCACATGCTGCAGCCGCAGAGACAAACTCGAAGGGTGGAGACTCGAACTTAAGTCTCAAAGATCTCTGTTCTGTTCTCGGTGGCGGCCCCTGTGGCAGTAAGCAGTAACTGCAGCTATGTTTTTGGATTTCACCTTCCAAAGACCCAAACTATCCACCATAATACTGCAAATGGAAGAGCTTTCATCAGTGGGTCACATGATCATTGTGTGATGTCATTCAGTGATAGATTGCAACTGAAGTGTTGTTTGTTTAAATACAAATTGTTGAGATGACTACTTTACATCATATCAATTATTATTATTACAACCCTGTTCCCAAAAAAGTTGGGACTCTTTTGAAATTGATTATATTATATTACATTTGGATGCATCAGTTGTTCCAGTTTCTGCAACCATTTCCAAAGTGTGTTCCTCAGCAGAAACATTTAACATTGTAAACTGATATTAATTCTGTAGTTTATGGAGATGTTCCAGTCTGAAGGACTCTAAACATTTGGGTTATTTAAAAGCTTTCCTGCAGCTCCTTTCAGCACTTTTACTTTAACTGACAGTACAACTCCTTTCAGTGTTGCACTTCAATTGATTTCACAGTTTCCTTGTTGTTAAAAATCTGTTTGTTCATATATTAAACACATCTAACCCTTAAATTAAAACCATAATATCCCACGGTGCTTTTACTTCTGCTGACACCGTAACTCCTCTCACTGGTTACACTTTCAACTCCATTCATTGTGGACACTTTCATTGTTTTTATTCAACAGGCCAAAATATTTGAAAACTGTAGAATTCTTTTTTTATTTTGTCAAATTGAACTTTTTGCATTCATCATCTTTTCCCTCTTTGTCCTGTACCGGGTCACGTGACCTGGAGAATATCATCAGCTGACTTGAGGCGAAGGCAGTGTTCACCCTGAACAGTT